>NW_027041024.1:0-37500 GCF_037179485.1 Ochlerotatus camptorhynchus
TATCCTGATCAGGGATTGAAACAGTTGACGTTTTTTGCTACACTCACTTCGTTGTCGTGCGCGACAGTCTGTTTGTATTCGTACACTCATGCACCACTGTCGTCTCTTTCACACAACACAAACGGTAGAATAATATTCGAACATAAAGAAAATGATCAAATAACTGTCATATAACAAGTGTGGCTTCGTTGTAATTCCTCAATTTGGTGTAAATTAAATCATTTTTGATCAGAAATGTTATTACAAGGACATCGTTGCTAGCTATTTTCAGAATTCACACAAGCACAACATCAGCAGCTCTTATTATGAGAAAAACTAAAATACAAACATTTGTGACGGTCTTCGGTGACAGTGTCGTATGACAGAGAATGTGATAAGACATTTTAGTTTGGTACTGTACTATGATATCTCGTTTTGCAAATGTCGGAGGCAAAAGCAGTCGATTATCACAGAAATTGTGTCGACTACCTTGACCGCTTACAAGACTTATCCTAATTGTTGTAAACGAAAAAAAAATTGGGACCTCCTTGGATACCGTTAGCCTCTGGATGAAATTTTTAGCTAAAAAAATATGTAATTTTTGGAATATTTTTGATAGGTAACAAACTTGTTACAGTACCATACGGTATAACAAGAAGATCCCAACTTTTGTCGTATACAAAAATCAGGATACATGGAGGAGTCTGAAATGAGCAAAGCGTAGCATTTTTTCTGAGGAGTAGAATTCCTACTCACAAATCATTCCACCGGCTTGTGGAGGAAGGGGAAAAAAACTCTCCCTCTCTCTTGGAGAGTTTTTGTTTACTTCCCTCAAGTGGACCCTACACGATTGCTTTTATTGACAATAATCGTATTGTCAATACATTCTATATTGACGTCAATATATCGATATTGACAATATTTTTGCATTCACATCATCAATATTATTGTCAATAATTCCTCTTCGCATCAATATATTGACACGTGTGGGGTTTGCTTCATATTCCTGCCACCACTCACTCGAGACGAGGGCTGCTTAAAATCGCAGGGCAAGAATATTTTAATATTTTAATAAATTGAGAAGTTTCAGGTCTGCTCACATGACATGACTTTTGACACATTACTAGTGACAAAAAGTGTGCAAGACTCGCAGAATAGACGGGATTGTTTACATTTGGCACATTAGCCTGCTTCACATGTTCATCTAGGTAGACTATTTCCACCGTTATACATGCTCGCCCATGAGCACGCTGCCAAACAGCAGGCACGCAAGTTCGTATCATCAGTAATTGAGTGTTTACATCTGTGCGGATTTGCTAGCGCTAGTGTACTAGGCAACTAGCACGAATTTCGAATTTCAGTTGCTCCTGAAATCTCATACTGGTAGACGCTGATGATTTGTTTACATTATGCTGGTGAGCTTTTTTGCTAGAAGCTGGCTCATTAGCGCTAGCGAAACAGCATAAGTGTAAACACCCCATAAACAAACAAAAATGTTGCAAGTCAGCCCGCCGGCTGCAGTGCTCGTCAGTGCGCGGCTGGCGCTCTTATGGACAACCTGTCTAACGGGGTCACCACTAGCGTTTAGGTCCACCCACAATGGATACGTTTGCGTTCCGTTGACGTAAATTTAACCCATGGGTTTACTGTAAAATCCACGCAAACACAACGTATCCATTGTCCGTGTCCCTGTATTCACTGCCAATCCCCCTTATTCTGCGAGTCACGTGACTCTCTGTCACCGGTGAGGTGACAATTGTCACCTCACCGGTGACAGAGAGTCACGTGACTCGCAGAATAAGGGGGAATGTATCGACCATATGTCCAATGAGTACATAGAAAGGTACAGCAGATCATCAAATGCAGTTGTATTTAAGCTACCCAAAGATATTGTTAACATAATGAGTGACGTAAGTATTTGCACGGGCAGCATATGTAGTAGTGAAATGTTTTTTGTAACTTAAACTGGTCTACATTTGATTGACGACAAATAAATAAATCGCTTGAATCGTAGAGTGATGTCACTCACACCACTTAATCGATTGCGCTACCTCTGTAATCCAGCTCATGTCAGCCAAAAAAATTTTTTTTTGTACAAGACAGGTAATAGAACTTAATCCTGCTTGAGAGCTTTTTACGTCATCCATGATTTTGTACATACCGTAGCCAGTAATGCCTAAGAAATTCGTGAAGCGTTTCAATCTGTGAAGATCCTCGATGGTGGCTAGCGGGGGAATAAATGAAGTTTTTTAAAGAATGTGCAAAATGTGTGACAAACTGTGTATTCCAAGCATGAATTATAGAAAAAAAAACAATAAAAATAACCTCGATAAACATAACAACTTTGGAACTAGATCCATTGTGCAAATTTTTCAACAAAATAATGATTAAAAAATTATTTGGGATGTGATTCCTGAGCGAATCAACAATATATCACGGAAAAACATATTTGTTTATTGGGAATGCTTCTGGTTTATATACTAAAATCTTATGGATGTTCTCCTAAACTTTTACATTTAAGCTGAAACGTTAAGCATACCGTCAACTTAAAGTTCTTTAAGACTGCCACATTTTCTTGTTTTTAATTAATAGTATTTTAGGCTTGTACTATATGTGCAAGAAAGCACAATATGTAGCTATGCCCAGATGGGACTCAAACAGAAGGCTGAAAATGTATCACAAGGCTAATATGACAAAAGGCTAAAAATTGTATTCGCTGAAAATCGAAAATAAAAATTGCGAATGACCAACATAAAAACAAACACGGCATCCGTAAAATGCCCAATGATTACAATGTTTTTTCAAGGGAAACTAGGACTTCCCATTAAAGTGAGGTTCTCATCCAAAATTTTAAAAAAATCGATTTTTTTTGTTGTTGCATGTTTTGAAAGGTATACTGCCGTTATACGCATAACTGTCCCATATTCTATGCAATCCTTATGCACCATGGGACTCTTATGCGTATAACGGCAGTATAAGTGTCTACTATATTGTGTTGAAAGAGTTTTTCGATCCGCGCATAAGAAAAGTTTCTACAGACCATTGTTCGAAGCGGCGTCCCGGCCGCCATGGGACGCTCTCGACTCGAGACGCGTGGATATCTCGAAACATGATTTTTCAAAACTGCGTAGAATCTCATTTGAAAACCTTTTTCATTGAAGGAATGACCTATAAAATCTACAATTTTTTTTTGTATTCACTATTTTTTCTGAAGCCTTAAAGAGGAAAAAAAGGGGTCAAAATCGTCCAAAAGTTTGAGATCGCACCATTTTGACAAATTTTATTTGTACCCGTTCTTATGTCATTCCTCCAATAAATTTAGTTTACTTTAAAGCCTCATTAATCGTGTTGTGTTTCAGATCGATCCTGAGGTACCAAGCTGTACGCAGTTTGACAATTCCAGGCGTACACTACCTTACTGAAAACGTGACCGCGAGCGCCATTATGATTTTTTTCGCTTTGTAAAATTTTGGAAATAAAGACGAAGTTCTAAGCTTTTTGAATTTCAAAACTGCGTCCTTCTATGTTTTTTCATTGGCCCACAACAAATGCCAAACTTTGCATACTTTTTGGTCATTTGAATAAGAACCTCCCCTTAAATGAGTAAAATGAAGCAAATTCTCTGCATCTAAGAAATGAATTGATGAATTTTAACAGAATTTTACTTTTGAACCAAATTGCTGATGATTGAAATCAATTTTTTTTTTCTTTTCTTCTTCTTCTTCATTCCTTTATTTAACGTCGGTCACGGTTCCGCAATCTAGTGCCAATCACCGACGGACATCGATAGCCATCCATATCCATTGACGGCAATCGAATGTGCAGGAAGGCAGCTTCCACACCTGCGTAGGATATCGCACCCATTCACAACACACATGGGCCGGGATTAAAATCAAAATTCCAGCCTATTAATACTTTTCAGCATTTTTATACTTTCAGCCTTTTGACAATTCAGCCTTTTAGGATTTCAGACAAGTTTTCCAACCCGAAATGATCGAATATTTTTTATTAAATTTGTCAATAAAAGTTAGCAAACACATAACGAGCAAAACCAACGGATGTTGGTTTCTTCTTCTTATCTGGTGGTTCCCGAATATAGCATGTTATTGTGCTTGCCACAAGATATACGAATGCAAAAAATGGTAACAAGAGGCTTCGAAAGCCCTCAATTATCAACTGTGGAAGTAGGTACAGTGCATTTCCGATATTGTTTTCTTTAAAAAAAAACCCCTACACTTGTTCAGTGATTCTATTAAATCCGAATTGAACGATGTCTGAGTTGTTACATTCGCTGTCAAGTCGCATGAGCGTCGACCTCTAAATCGGGTATGGGATGAATCAACGCAATTGAACAGTATATTTTTGCATTTAACCAAAATACGCCTGAAACGCAGAAGGATATCATATGAGGATATCATCGTCGACTTGACAGGGAGCACATACCGTGGTAGGGGTAACAATAGCTGCAATTTCCAAACCTACGACTGGATGCCTTCCTTCAAATAACAACTGAAGTGCCGTAAAAATCGGTAGAACTGTTTCAAACACATCGTTGGTACTTGAGCGGTCGGCGTTCATCTCTTTTTGCCAGTGGTGGCGGAGGGGGGGGGCTCACCATCCCTCTCCAAAGGGGGAGTTTGGTAAAGAGAGATGAACAACCGATTTGTACCTTCCTTAAAAGTTGTCCTAGCTCGCTATCTACTATCTATATGCAATTTTCACACTGCCATACTCTAACGGAACTATCAACTCTATACTTATCTCCTCCATCTATCGTATAAAAATTACCACTTTAGTCTGTTATTTGAAATTAGCATAGATTTTATTGTTATAGCAGGCGAACCCCTAACTTTATTTTTTTGCTACTAAATCCCAACTGAAACTCAACACCTACCCTTAACATTATTTGATAGCTTTTTTCATGCTATGTTAAGACTAAGCAGTTATAACATGTTATAATTAATTAATTAATTTAGCTTTATTTAGGAGGCTTTCAGCCTTAGGCTGGTTCGCCTCCACACATGTTATAAGACTATCTTGATGAATTATTTGGTTATAACAATTACTATAACGTGTTATAAGCCTTCAGTCTGAACATAGCATATGCAATTGACAACTGATCTATTATCCACAACTCGAAGTTAGCGGAATTGTGTATACGTATGTTTCACTTCAATAAAATCTTGGGGCCCCTGAAGGGCTTTAGAAAAATTCGGTAAAATGCGAAAATCTACAAAAATAAACTTACCTACGTAATTAAGGTAAACTGGACACTTAATTCCCAGTTGGTTTTTCGAAATTCTGAGCAGATTTTTTTTTCAGGTAAGTTTCCACAAAGTTTCGTCTAGACGGAAGGCGTCAGATTTTGGAACGAATACCTATATATTTGAGATCAGTTCGTATCTTATGTTTTCATTTTAGGATTTTCAACCAAAACGTACCCTCAAGTAGCTAGTTACCGTATTTTCTATTAGTAAGTTCTATTACCCTTTAGAAATAGTGCAAACGTACTACATATATACCGGACATGAAAAAAGGAGTACTGTTTTTTTGTTCGTGAGTGATATAAATATAGTATTTTACACTATTTTGCAAAAGCTCTAGAACTTACTTAAAAAAACACAGTGAATGGAGCAACCACGGTGACTAGCTCAAAGCTGTGAATAAATAGAATCGACTATAATCATTGCAGTGTAGGTGCTGTTTCTTTGATTTGTTTGATTACTTTGATATGAAGTTGAAAACTCAGTTAGGGGACACTTGATCCCCCAAAGGTTTACACACACTTAAACCTGATATAGGGGGAGGAGGGGCATAGTGAGCATCCCGCAGTTTGGCCCTGGATCTCTAGCTGCATGAAACAAATAAACTGGTAGTAGGTTCAATATCATTATGATATTGATCCTACCACCAATAAATTTGTTCCGAATGGCCGGAAGTCCAAGCTGGTGCACGGGATGCTCACTATGCCCCACCTATTCAATATGCCCCTCTTATCCCTATGAATGCGAAAATAAATTTAAAAAAAAACTCTGTGGAAGATCTGATTCCCCTGAATGTTACACATTGCGAGTAAATAGACTGGCCCACAAAAATAAAAGTTCTAATTTTCCAAGGATCAACAACTAGATTTGTTCTTTTAGGTGAAAAAACCATTCTCTGAAAGTTTTAGCTGATTTGGTTGCAACTCATCGCGCTTTTAGTTTGAATTTTGTAGAGGCTCGAAAAAATTTTAAAAGTATTATTTGAAAAATCCCTTTCAAAGTGCTTTTTAGACATCTTAAAAAACGATGTTTTGGAGCCATTTGAATACCTGTGCGAAAGCCTTATCAAGTTTCTATTTTTTCGCTGAGATATATCAAACATCAAAACAGGGGATCAAGTGTGTCCACTCTCCCCTACTAAATGATCCCTAACAGGTGCTACAAAAAAAAAATACATTTTGTATGGCAAAATTGAAATCATTTATATATATTTCAGTCGAATAAATTTCAGCTCAATTAATTATAACAGAACAATGTTTACAACACTCCAAAGTTCGCCAATCAGTATGGATGAATTGTGTTTCAAATTGAAAGCTTAATGGAAAAAATTGGAATGTATTTATTTTTTATAAAAAAATTTATAAACAAGTTAAGCGTGATTCGGTTATAAACACCCGTTTGATCTTAGATTGATTCACACAGGAAGGTTAAAAACTCAAATTGTCTATACTGCTCATAATCGACTATCAGTCTCATATGGATAGGAAATCAAGCAAAGATGGTACTGATATTCGATTATGGGTAGTATATGTTCCGTAAATTTGTCGACATTTACATTTTGGAATAGTGGTGCCAAATTATGTTTCTCGATTAAAAATATGATGAAAATATTAGGTTATGATCACAATATCGCACACTGCACGATGATTGGCTTCTATTTCCATATACTATAAAAAAATAAGTGCCTTTGTGCGGAGAACGGTACAAACTAGTACAATATATGAAAACATTTAAAAATACCTGTCCCAATCCAGTAGAGTTGAAATGTAGGAGGGTGAAACATTGTCGGTAACTTACAGCAATTTTTATTAGTAAAACAGCTGATGTGAAAATTTTTAAATGTTAATTATTTCAGATTTTTGGTTTCACATTCACATTGAAAGAAAAATGTGTCTTATGCTTTTGTGTTAATACAGTAATGGCCCGATTTTGTCAGCCCCCTTTTTGAAAATATTTTCTGATGTGCTACAAAATCCATGCACTTTTCCAGTGGTCTTATTGTACCAAAGTATATACCTAAAACATCCATTTTAAAGATGAATGAGAAAGATTTGGAATTACGGTTATCTGAAATTATTTAAATAAAAGTCTGATGCGCGGAGGTGTACACAAAATCGGGTAATTAATGTATACGCACGTAACACGCGTTCTGTTGTCCGATTGGTCCTGGGAACCCTAATCCTTGCCTAATTTAGATTGTATCGCTTTAAGATTTTCCTAATGAAAATAAACAGTTTGTATATCCATACACTTGGCGTAGTGTGCGTACAATAAGCTTTAGCAACCTTTTTGCTAAACGCACTTCTATGGTATTTTATTCACTTCTGCATTGAAGGTTTGCACTGATAGGGTAAGTGTACCAGCTATGGCCATACGTTCCTATTATGGTGTGTTCCAATTATGGCCTATGGAATTCCCATAGAACATAATTGGAACGTGCAGCCATAACTGGTACATCTACCGTAACTATTTATAAATGCAGTTCATAAATTGGAAGCAACGATTTTAAACTACACCATCATCTTCTTTATCATGGAAATGTGGCTTTATAGTATTTTTATTCCGACAACTAATTTCAGTTCTAGTATCAGCCGTATTTTCGTGATCATCCAATATAATAGCATCACTTTCACTAGTCTCCCCTATAACTGCACGGCCAACCGATAAATCCATGCTTTGGTGATAATGGTGATGGTGATGCAGCAGATGATGTTGTGAATTGTGATGATGCATCGATTGGAGCAGTTCGTGCTTGATTTTATTGTGCGTCTTCAGATTGTGCTTGTATTTGGTGGAGAAATCACAGTGTGAGCAATGATACTGAGGTTTAACACCACACTCTTTCTTTTCGTGGCGTTTCCATGTGTACTTGGTGCGATACAATTTGCCACACTGTCGGCACTTATAGATCTCCTGACCAAGGTTCTTGTACTTGTTCTCGAGATACTTCCACATCAGCCACGAGCGTGGAGGTAACGATGCACCAGCAGTTACGTTTTGTAGTAGTTCTAAAACAGGAAAAAGTGGTTATCATATCACCTTTGTATAGTAATACATCCGAAGCAAATTTCTTGATATTCTTGGTGGGGTATGCTGCGTAATTGCATTATTTTTCAGTCTGTGAACGCTCGTTCGGGAGTAATTGCCTTACCTGAAAAAGAAAAGCAATATGTTAGTAACATGTAAGTCAAAATTTACATTTCGTCACTTAACATTGTATACACATATGACAGAAAAAAAACACGAAAAAAGTTATGTGCCGCAGGTTCTATTTGGTAGCGAAATAAATAATTGACTCAAATGATGGTGAGCTCCAACCGGTATCTAATTTTAGTTCCGGGCTAGTATGACAACTCTTGCAAACGATTGCCCAAAATCAGATTGATTCAAATCGTTGCCTAAACTAACATGATCGAGAATTAATGCGAGGATAATACTGGTTGGAGCATGCCGCCAAAAAAACAAACAAAGAGGGCTTCACATAGTGCATAGTAAAAGCATATACCTTTGTAAGTGTACTTAACTTTATTAGTTTTCAATAGAGGCTGATAATTTTCGACTATTTTATTTTCCATATGGTGCCGTGTAACATAAAGTAATTTTGCATAACGTTAATTTGCCCAAAAAGTAATTTGGTCTAAGCTTTCATTTGATTATGAGTATTCAAATGACAATTATTTAGAATCAGAATATTAACTATTCATGATCCTATTTGAAAACACCGCTAATGATCGGAAGAAGAAGGGGACAAAGCAGTGCATTTTTTTCATTTACGACAAATGAGCGTTATGCCAAACGACTATTGTTCTAAACACGACCATATGCGCAAGGAGCTTCCTCCATTTCTACGGATGTGTATGTTCTTACGATGCGCTATATGAATACCACTAATGATTTTAATACATAAGTGATAAAAATCCATTCATTTATTTTACGATTTTCAGATAAATATATAGGTAGTTTATATATAGTGTTGAACATCATCTAGATTTAAAATGTTGCAAGTATGCTACTGTTCTTATTCTGCATGTTTGCCTGTATAGTAAATTTTTATATGTTTTTTCTCCATTCATGTTCATTCTGCAATGAAATTTAATATGTAATACAGCATTTTTAATTCCATGGCAACTACTTGTTTCTAATGTTTTACATTTTTTACATTACATGAAACATCTACAATTTTGCAAAATTTGGCATTTTTACATTATTTTTATACACTTTAAATCGTCTGAATTATTTATAGGTGTATGCTTCTTTTTTATAATGAAGCACACATAAGTTGACAGGGAAGCATTAAATTAAACGGATATTGTACTTTCTACGGTAAATGAAATTTGAGAACTTTTGTGATATTAGTGATTGCCTTCGGTATAACCGCACGTTGTGTAGAGTCATTTGCTCACATATCTTAAACCCACAAAGAAAAAAGAATTGGTGAACACTAACAACACAATCAATGTTTTGTAACACACACTCCATTTGATTATCATAAAAATAACGTTGACGCAATTTATAAAATTAATGCTCCTAAGAATTTTAAACAATAAAACTTATGTAGCCGTTAAATGTGGTTTTAACTTAATGATAACTTCAGAAAATGGAAAATCTATAAATAAAATGTAGCAAATACTCGTGAAACTAAATAATCTCTTAAAACAAATTGCAGATTTTAAATAATTTGATGCAAAGCTTAATCTCACTTATATATAATCTTAGTATTCTTCCTACAGACAATTGTTATACACTTAATAATCAATAAACATTAATCATAGTTTTACACTTTGTTCTTAATCACAAATCCGTATTTAAGGTGAGACGGGGCAAAGTGAATATTTGTTTTGCTAGGCTTAGGTCACCGAACTCAGGACAATTTTTGGCAAAATGAGAATAGCTGAGTGATAAGTAATCAGTTTAGAAAGGTTTGAATTGTTAAATACTCGTTATGTTCGGTGTCAGAAGGTATGTGTCCAGTTTTTTTTATTATTATTTAGGAATTTAAAAAATTGAACCCTGAACCATGAGACATGGTGTGCCGTTTGAAGCCAATTGATCACTAGTTAAAACTAAAATTATTGAAAATATGATCCTCAAATCACTGGTCTTGTTTTATAGCCGTGCATTTACTAATAAGGCTCTATGACCTCGTTATGCTCGTTAGATCTCCTACTGTGCATATATAGAATCAGGGATGTAAATGTATTTTAGCTTGGGCTTCATTTTTCACATATCAAGCATATAGTACGTATGTACTATTGATAGTAATCTTTATTTAAGAGCCAAACTGGTTCGTTTAAAGAATTTACAATATGTTATTATTGATAAGAAAATATGGAACGATTGAATGAACAATCAACAAATTGAATCAATAAAACATTTATGGTTGAAAAACTCGTAAAATATTTTTGAATCAATATGATTTTTGAATTTAAAATCTGTTTCTCTGATTGTTAGCAACTTAGTAAATTATTGTTGATATCTGGACGTTTTTCCTTAAGCGCTCCACTGTTTACCCCATCTTATACTAAATTACGGAACATTGAATTTGAACAGCGTTGCACGAGGCATTCAGACTGAAGCATAAAATTTGAAACACCAGTAATAGAATTATTACAAATTTTCCTTCCTTCAACGCCTGAAATTCAACACACATTTATAATATTAATGGGTAGGTACACTTTGTTACAAAGTCCACAAAGTCTATCACACTCGAAAACGTGACTTTAAACTTGTTTTTCAAAAAACTCTTTTTTTGAACATACAACATTATTACTTTTCCTCTAGATTTGTCCTGAATTGCCGATCTCCATTGCTTCGGGTTTAATTGATTCAAGCATACTCAACGAGTCACGATTTTTCGATTTTCTGCGGCTCTCAAGTTGTGGCATATCCGCGTGATGCTTCCGGATGTGAACACCCAAATTACCACGCTGTTTCGCCTTATATGTGCAATAAGGACATTGATGCATTGCTTCTTTGCCACCACATTCGACATTCTCATGTCTTCGTAGAGTAGACTTCCAACGGTATCGCTTTCCACAGTGGCGACAAACGTATTGACGCATCTCATTATCGTCGTTGTCACTTACTACTGACTCGTTCACAGTGTACTCAAAGTTCTTCATAATACTTGTATTGGCCAACAGTGCATACTTATCGTCCATTGCAGTATTCAGAAGTTTAACTTCCGATTTGGCAGGTTTCTTCGTCGGTAACTGTTTCACAAGGTCTTGTGAATCCATACCTACTTCTTCGCTATCTGTATGTGATTCCTTACCAGTGTAAGAATCAGCAAAGTTTACCTGAACGTCATCCGGTAGCTCAATATCATCAATAACCGAGTAGTCTAAATCGTCAATCATGCCAGTGGTGAAATCGTTACTCTGAGAGGTATTTGACGTCGACGTCTCGTATTCATTTACCGTGTATCGAGATGGCATGGTTTTCGAAATGGCCGAGATCGGAATTTGCTGAATGTTGCTTACGTCAATTGTTTTGGCTCCTTGGCCGGGGAATTTTCTCGAGAGAGAAAAATTAAGTAGTTCAATTTTTGTAGTTGTTCCACTTGCTTGTGACTCTTGATGCACGGGGTCGTTCATCGACTGGGTGTTAGTAGTAACAGTTGGAATTGTCAATATAGGTAAAGTAGCAATCGATTGGACCGAAGGGTTTTTATGTTTAGAATACTTAATTCGTGGATGAGTAGCTTTCACCAATTTTTTCGTTACGGTACTTTGACTTTGGTTATTTTGAAATGAACTAGCACTAATAAATGTGCCGCCGCTACCGATAGCACTGATACTGGAAGTTGTTGGAATCAAAGTGGTTCCTACAGGGATAACCGCCGTTCCCGCAGTTGTTACCATGTCGCTGGCACCTACTTTCACGATGGAAATAGTAGTCGGTTTTATGATCGTTTGCTGTGGTGAGATGCTCAAAGTCTCAACCGTTGTTGGAGAAGAGACTGAATGGCTTACCAGTTCTTTTGATGTACTTTTCAGTGGTAAAATATCTGCAAGAACACGAATACTTGGTTAGGATGATTCAAAAGCTGGATATAGGATTGATTTTAGAGGTTAATATGAATGGCAAGCGCAAACACAATCAAACGCTAATTAGATAGGCGTATTCAAAATAAAACATACAATAAAAACTGGAAGGAAAGTGTTGTGTTGATTGAACCTTTGTTAAAAGTTCTGTTTTTACTTTAGTTTATTTCGTGATACATTATTTAATGAATGCTTGTATATGTATAAATAAAGACGAACCAAAAGAAGATTACTTTATTTGTGTAATACAATCCGCAACCAATTTAAACCTATATAGTAAATGATATGGGAAATAAGGACCTAACGAACAATGTTTTGAAGTAAGAACTTAGAATATAGAATAAGTGAAGGGATCCGTGAACACAACATATGTTGACAACTGCATAATTTTCAACGCATACTGTATCACGGATCTGAACGATTGGAAGGTATGTGCACATGATGTAAATATGAGTGATGAGCGTAAAGAACCCACATTTTCCGAACAAAAGAAGACCCAAGAGATTAAAATGGTATTCACAAACGATGCGATTACCGCCGATTTTTTTTTTTTGCTCTGGGATGTGGATTACACCACGGTAATCACGCGCTTTGAAATCGTCGCGATTATCGCATTGTTTGTACGGCCACTTAAAGAGAACTTTTAAATTACCGCACTCATCGAAGATGTAGGTAGTTGTGGTGGTGCCATCGCCTTGCAGTTCAGTCCTCTTAATGATCTTATCCTTTTTCAAAAGCTCTTCAATACGTCCCGTATCAATGACGGCTGCTGTCTGTACCGGATTTAAAGTTTCTATTGTTTGCACACTAGTCTGCAACGAACTTGGTTGAAACGCTGGAGATTGCTGCTGAGATATAGGTGCGGTAGTGAATAGTATGTATTTGTTGTCTTTTTTAGAGACTACAATATTCTTGCTCTCAAGCAAGCAATCGTTCAGATCATTCAAGACTACCGGTGTCGATTGTGTAATCTGTGCTAACTGAGTGGCAGTCGTTGAAATCGTTCCAACAACTGACTGAGAAGGTGCAGCAGTAAAAGTGATTGTTTTGATTTTCTTCGCTGTTGCAACCGTCGATGGTTTCACAAGACGTTTATCTGCAAATAAATAATTATATCAGTAAAGTGAAGTAGCTTATATTGAACATAGCTAAAATAAACCCCAACTATTAACCATTTACTCCGTGCTCTAATGGTCTAATGTTACTTTTCATTAAAAGGTGATAAAAGAGTATTTACACGAGCAGTGTTAAGGTAAGGAAAAACTTTTCTTATTGTTAGACAATTATCTATCGCCTTTTTTATTCATGATGTGGTTGTTTGTGAACAGATCTTCTACACAATATGCATAACATGGTTCAAATCATCAAAAACCTTAATCTTTTTGTATTTTTGATGTTCGTGACTGCAAGATCAATTTTTTTTATTTACATGAGAACAAAATACAGAGCTTTCTCTAGTTATTCAGCCCCCTTTTAAAAGGTCTTCTATAGTCTTCTTTAAAACCCTATCTTAATAATTTAAGAATAAAATGTACTGCACTAAATAACCAAGAGGCCTTCAACATTGTTTGAAAAATTGTAGGTATCTTGTAATGGGACAAGCGGCTTAATTTATTTAACGATAACACTAAAAAATCATATTTATAACTATCAATTGAAAAGTGCCACTGTCAAAAAGAGGTAAGTCATTTGACGCTTCGGAAAAGGAATTTTTATGCATTGACATCGATATTTTTAACAGATTTCCCTTCCAATTATTTTCTAGATTTTTTTCCGAACATGTAGGGGAAATAGACGTAATTTCGACCTAAATGCCCCTAATTTGGGCCCATACATAAACTAAGCAATCGACTAAATTTTCAATAGCGACCAAAAATATTCATTAGCACCGTCCCAATGACGCGTTCATCTAGACAAAATTGATAAATAGCAGATTTTTAGCGATGGGCCCAATCTTAGATCCATAGGTCAACATTAGAGCCATTTCCCCTACCTGTCAGCTTTTCCAGTTCAATCAAATATAGCTATAGGGGAAATGGCTCTAATGTTGGCCTACGTATCTAAGATTGGGCCCATCGCTAAAATTTTGCTATTATTTATCCATTTTATCTAGATGAACACGTGATTGGGACGGTACTAATGGCTATTTTTGGTGGCTATTGAAAAGTTAGTCGATTGCTGAATTTATGTATCGGTACAAATTAGGGGCATTTAGGCTGACATTACATCCATTTCCCCTATATCAACAGTTTCCAATTTTTTAAACTACAATTGAGAGACTATGTTTTAGGTGCGCTGAACTACGGCACTTAACGGTACCTATCACATATGTTCGTGCCGAGCCAGTATATGTCTCTGCAACTGATTGTTTCTTTTACAACGAAGTGGACAATGTGGGCAAGAAAATTTTGGTTCCTGATTACACTCTAAACGTGCGTGGCGCCTCATATTCTTAGCCAATGAATATTCTTTCCCACATTTCGGACACTCAAAACGTGTTTCTGATGTTGTTCTGGGACGCATGTGAGGAGGGATTTTTCTTTTCTTTATCATAGGCTCAAAGGGTTTTAACAGATGTTCGTCATTTTCTACGGGTGATACTGCTGGTGTCTCTTCAGACACAAGATACTCGAAAGAACATCCATCGGTCATAGGTTTTACTTCAAACAACACCGTAGCTGTGGTTGCGATTCCAGTCGTTGACCCGATTTCCTCCAGATACTCAAAGTCTTCCTGTTCGATTTCTGAAAGAAAAATATACACGTAAGAAAACGCAAAAATACTTACGAAACGTGTCATTATGATGTACTATAAATTACTAGACTAACCATAGCTAAATGAAGAGGAAACCTAATAGTTTCAAGGTACGAAGTCATACATGTAAAACTGATTTATTTCTGGCATCTTAGTACATACATGAACAGAGTTAGTTATGTTAAACTATAATTCAAATCGGATGCTCTTCATCGAAATGTTTCAGTAGTGTTTCACGAATCGCACAACCAAATCCACACAAATGACATTTGAAATTAAGATTTGTAAACACTTTTTTATCTATTTTGCCAAATCGTTGATACGATATAATTTCCTTTATCGACGATATCTGTGAGTCCAATTCGTGTACCACGTTGAAGGAATTATTATCTTCCATACCAAGATGATGGTCTTCGATCATAAGACTATTACTACCCATAAAATCAGTTGCTGCTATTGTTACATTTTTCGAAGGTTCGCCATATAATGGGTCAAGATGTATGAAGCCACCGTCATCACTTTCCGTGGACATTTCTTCTTCAATGATTATATCACAGGATCGGTCGGAGTTGTTTGTGCTGGTAGTGACCACCCTGAGAACATTCATGTTACTGCTACTGCAACCTTTAATAGAATAAAAACATAATAAAAGGCACAGAGAGTATGTTTAGAAAGTTGAACCATATAGTTTCATGCAATTCAAGAAACAGAAAAAAAAGAAAGAAACAAAAATGAGTAAGAGGTCACCACTGTTAGTTGAAATCTCTCAAATTGATATATTTATTAAACTAATTTGGTTTCAGTTATAGCTTATGGTATCAAGTTGAAAAACCTAGATAATAATTAGTTTGCATCTTATTTTCCAAATTATCGTACACAATAAATAACAACCAACAAAAACAACAAACTACAACATTGTTCACTTATAAATTGATATGTAATATAAAACATATTACTTCCTCAAGGATGTATCTATTTACAGTTCCATCATTAACCAAGTGAAAAGTGGGATTTGTTTACATAATATTTTGGTAATGATTTTCATCGAATTTGTTTTTCACTTCTAATTAAAACTGATTGGGGATTTTTGAAAATCTGGCTTTAATATACTACCCAACACATTCTTGTCTGAACGTTCAGTTTCAATTTGATTTGAGATTAAACCTGACTCTGCCTATGGGTTGGAATTTGGTTCAGAAACAAATTCGATGTTTATTTCAGCGATTGCTGTTCCTTTACACTCGTTTTTCATTCCACTTGTAGCATTTTGTTAAAAGTAATATTTTATACAAACTCCCGACTCGAGATGCCGCTTAAGGTGTGATCCCTGAGAGAACGATTTTCCGCACATAACGCATCGAAATTTCTTCATGCCGCCACATTCGTACCTATCGAATAAGAGAATGGAAGAAGCAGAATCCAACGTAATTTGCATTTAGAACACAATATTATAATTAGTGTAAATATTCGCACCGAGAAAACAATATTTACCTTATGTGTCGCTGAAGAGAGCTCGCATCCTTATAGTTTTTATTGCAATTCCGCCTCGGACACTGATATCGACCATCGGCATTAAGAAACTTGGACAGATCGGAAAATTTTATGTTATATAACAGATCGTTAAACTGTAGCAGACGCCTTCCATCCCGGCAGCGGGCGTTTGCACTTGTTAGATCTGGAAAATTGTAGTATACGGTTTGAAGTTGGTCTTTAAATTGCTCTATGGTTTCTTCTATTATTATTTCTGGAAAAGTGGATTTGGCAACACTGGGTATCAATAGCAATAAACGAAAAATGTAAAACAACAGGAACAGATGCGTCAAAACAGCTAAATTTAGTACTGCTTCTGCGAAGAAGAATTACATTGAAAGAAAGGGAGCATGTGAGCATAATGAACGTGTAAACGAAAGGCAATATTATTAGATAAGGCATTGGTTGGTTTCTTCATGTAGCTTGAATGAAAAAATAAATCGAGTTTATTTTGAGTTGTCATTCATAAATGAAGATTTTATTGAAATTTTAAAATTACATCCTACTAGGAAAATACATAAAGTCGTTGAATCACAAATTCGCGATATTAGTTAAAAAAAATAAATTGTTGTAGAATGCTAAGAGTAAAAATGGCATTTTCATTTGGTTTAAAATTTCTCTTATAACTAATCCCTAAATCGAATGAGATACTGATATGACTTACAGAAATAATCGAGAAAATTAGAAGATAAAATATCAATCACGAAAATGGAGAGCAAAGTAGGTAAAATTTTAAAGGTGCTTAGTTACTAGTTGCAAAAAAGATGTATAAAAATTATGACGAAAAGAAAGATTACAAATGCTCATTCACATGGATTTTTTTTTCGGAGTTATGAAATCATTATATGTAATAAGAGCATGTTTTACAAGAAGAGGTTCTGATTGACATATAAAACAGAGTAACAATTATCGATGATATCATTTTTTACTCATTCGCTCAAAAATGATAGCAATTAATGACTCTCAATGAAATTGACAAGTGTTATATGACAAACACCTACATTGCAACAGGTCTTGTAAACTACAAGTAAAAAATTCGATCTTATGTTTTAATAATTCTTGGAAACGTTATGTAATGAATAATGAGCATAAGCAACCCTGACGAAAAGCAACGTCTACTGAAGCTGAGTCGGCCCATTTTTCAATGCATAGTCAAAGAAAAGTGTCTTAAAGTTTTGCAACAATGAAGACTGCGAGGTAACTTGATCGATCACTTCCTGCTTCATCATTAGTGCATCTACTGAGAACTTGTTGTCGCCTTCGTTGCCATTTGGTTTAAAATAGCCATTCTCATTTTTGACTGAACTCAAGCCGCTGCTAATTACTTTGTCCATCTGGATTCCATGCTTCGAGGCCATGTGCCTCACCAGATGGTATTTGCGACGAAATTTTGAATCACAGTGATCGCAGTTAAAACGTGGTGGTATGCCGATGCACTCATCTCGCATGTGTCGTTGTAGGTGACGCTTTCTTAGGTAACTTTTGTCACAAACGGTGCACTGGAAGCGTTGCCCGGAGTTTACATAGTTCGTGTAAAATACCGTTGGCTTGCGGTCTGGAAACAATTGAAGGTGAAGAAACGAAAATGTTGAGGGAAATCATAACCGAACATAAAAATGTGGTGAAACAAACTCAAACCTACTGAAGATATAAACAAAACATTAAACTAAACAAACTAATAAAAAAAAACAAAAAACTACAATTTTATCTAACTTCTGTACTTTCATCTAATTAACTTTCTTGAAAAAAAAAATACTTTGTCGTGCACTAAACATTTTAATACCAATACATGTCTTTCCCAATCCTGTCAGCCTACATTGTACCCTCTTCTCATAAACCATTGGCCAAATTTCCCCCACTAACACTCAATAGAGTTCTATGATATTCAAATGCTGACAAAATGGTTAAACATAGATCGATTTTGCTGTCTCTGAGAAAAGACATACACCGACACTATTTGTTTCTCGACCTCGGCAACCAATTGCCGTGATTTGCACAAAGCAAAGAAATGTATTAAATATGATATCAATTACAGTATCAGTTAATGATTGTTTGTTCTTAAAATATAATGTCCCAGCCAGAACAGCAATATATGTAATTACTATCTGTGGAATTTCTTTTAGGTAAATACTTTGTAGCTTACATTTATCCACTGTATAACACTATAAAGTGGATTGATCTTCCAGGAAAAATTGTAGACAAAACAAAACAGCAATTGAAAAGCATAATTAATGCTTGTTGTACTTACAGATGTACATTTTCGTATCCTCCAGCACGTGATTCATAGCCAAAAACGTGAGTCCCTATAGAAGCAGTTCCACCCCGGGATGAGGTAAAAACAGGCAGTAAGTGAAATCATGGAATAGGTAGTGTTAAAATGAAATTCAAATTTGATATTAATAAAACAATTTGAAAATAAATGTTTCACCAAAATAACTGACTTACTACACTTCATGAAAAACTAAATCGCAATCTACCACAAATTCACTTAAACATAACTATAAAACCATGTGAAAATTATTAGAAAATTCACGTAACTTTTGACAATTTGAATATAAACTATAGATCCGGTAAAATTTACGTTAACATCACTTGATTTTTGTATGCATCACTTACGCAGGGTTTCATTCCCAGAACACGGAAGATTTACTTGAAAATAACGATGGAAAATATCTGCGTACCATTTCAGGTGAATATTACTTGAATTGTATTTGAAGTATAAGGTTCGCACTACAGCCCTTTAACATGTTATAAAATAATGAACCGATTTTGTCATCTCTGGTACAATAAGAATATTTCAATAGATTTTCAAAAAGGGGGCTGGCAAAATCGGGTGATTACTTTAATAATTATCATCAAAAATAATGTCATCAAGATAGCCTTGTAACACGTTACAAACTCCACGTCTGGCAGAGCCTAAAAATTGCACAATTGATAAGATATAGAAGAAATGGTTCTAATGTTGGCCTATGGATCTAAGATTGGACACATCGCTAAAAACCTGCTATTTATCCATTTTATCTAGATGAACGCGTCATTGGGACGGTACTAATGGATATTTTTGGTCGCTATTGAAAATTTAGTCGATTGCTGAATTTATATATGGGAACAAATTAGAGTTATATAGGCCGACATTGCATCCATTTCCCCTATCAACCACGTTCTATCGAACTGGATTTTCCACATACAACTTTTTTGTTATATGGAAAATTTTCTTACTGAAAATAAATCTATAAATATAATACAACGTGACGTGATTGTGATTCCAGCTTTTACACATCAGGAAACCAGGCGCATGATATTCATATCACTGAGGCAAATAAAAAAACTAAAGAATTCCATACGGTATTCATTCATAAATCAAGCTTATGGAATTCACAAGTGTCTTATGAAACCAAAAATGTCCAGGTTCATAAGTCAATCTTAAGATTTTTTGCCCCACACACCTAGATTATTTTACAGGAGTGCGTATTTTACTGGGCCTTTGAATAGATGAAAAAGTCGGTAAAATTCAAATGACTGTTATCCGTAAGCAATCAATTGAATCAATAATTGAGGTCAGCAGAACTAAGCCTGTACAAGTCCGTAATAAATTTTCTCATTTTTTTTTTAATTTTCCACAGATTTTTAAACTTTTAACGAAGAGTTCCGCAATTTACAAACCCAGTAAAACCTTGCTATACGATCAACCCAAGAACGCACAAGCCCGATAAACCCTTTTTCACTGGCAACTTTGCCAGAATCCAAGCGACAGATACAATAGCGCTGCGCTTGAGTGAAGGTGGAAGCAACGCATAGAAAAATGAGCAAATACACAAACCTTTCTTCTGGGGATGTAATCTTTGCTATCAAATTCGTTCGAGGCATTTACCTTTGAGCGACAGATGACGCGATTGTACCTGTCGTATTTGTCGTATGAGATAATGGAAGAGTTGCCAGTCTTCTTGATTTGTTGTCTTCGCCTTTTTGCAATATATGAAGCTGATATACGCAATAAGGAAGCTGATATACGGCTGATATAAAACATGGAAGCCCTATATTAACCTTATATTGCAAAAAGGGTCTTTAACGGGCTAGTAGCGGTCTTCGTGGTTACTTGGGAATCTTAAAAAAGCTCGAAGCAAGCGCTGTTGGACTACTGTGTTAGTTGCGCAAAGTCCATTGTTCGTATCTCAGCTGCGGATTTTTTTTTATTATTTTTGTTATGATCAAAATTATCATACACTCGACACATTTTTATTGGCGAATTTCCATGTAAAATTCCACATGATTATCATGTGTCCACATGACACAAACATCAATTTTATGTCTACACATAAGAACTATGTGTCCGACACATATATATCATTTGTTTATCACATTACAAAAATTCATGTGTGGGACACATAAAAATAATCATTGAATTTTTATTAGTGTACGATTGCCTTATGACATTTTGTTGTTGTCAGTGATAGGAAAAAAACTCAAAAACCCAAATCTCATTTGGGACTGTTCATTAACTACGTAGACATTTTTATTTTTGATTATTGACCACCCCCCCTCCTCCCCCTGCGTAGACAATTATATACAAAAAAAATTAAATTTGAATGGGCCGTGGATAATTGTCAACCCCCCCCCCCCCCATAAACTGTCTACGTAGTTTATGAACAACCCCTTTCATGTTTATTCGCCTGTGAGTTTTGCCTTGTTTCAAATCATTGTTTTATATTTCGACGTTGTTCATTATTTTGCCCAAGGCGAACTTAAAAAAGCCTTGTAAATAAAGAAAAAAAAAGTTCATTATTATTATTAGTCTTGTTTTTGCATTATTCGATACACAAATAAAAACATACATGTGGATGCTATATTATTATGCTACATCAATTGACGTTTGAGCGGCTTTTATGAGTTTTACCTTGGAATGAATTTATGGCGTCAAGAATCTCAAGCGTGAGTTTTGGGTTATAGATTCGCATGCGAGTTTATTCTCTCAGGAGAGTTCAATGACAAATAATCCTGGTGAATGTAGGAGGAAATAGCGGAATATGTACCTGTATAAAGAAAGAGGGAAGGATTAGTAATTTAAATGTAATTGCTTATCCTTGATACATCCGCATATTTTCGTCTACAATGTGCAGACTTTTTCAGTGTCTCGTACTAATACCCAACTACAAGAAGTCTGCACATTGTAGACGAAAAGAATAAAGGATAAGCAATTATAGTAGTGGAATTAATGGAAATGACTAATCCTTCTCTCTTACTTTATATTTGAGAAAGATTTTCCGAACACTGAAATTTGTATTGTACCTAATACCGCACACGAACAAACATAATATTTAAAACGAAACTCACTAACAATATCTCGCAAGCTATTCGCGGATAAAAGAGCTTGTTTGCCAAGTCTCAAACAATGTTGCATATAAGTTCGATAGAATATATAGAAACGTCAATGTGATCCGATGCCGCTGTGGTGGGAGATTTGCCGAACTAATAATATTGTGTGTGGCAGGATAATTTCCTCAAGTTACACACCTGTGTATAATACTTATGGACGGAGTTGCAGCGCGCTTATGAGTGGCGCGCTTCGACCGTCACCAAATGAGAATTTAACATAAGAGCGACAATATTCAAATTGAACGTTCAATGCATGTACGACGAATGCGGAGAAAGAATTACGTCTGTTTGTCTGTGGTATTACCTGATTGCCAGTCAACAGCGGCGAACTTTAATTTCTTTTGCAAACCAATCGCGTGTATCACATAATTATAACAAACTTCAATGAAGCTCCCACACCTGGACCCTACCTAGACCAACGGTATTACTTCGATTCCGAAGGAAGACATGATCAGAGATGTTATGCCTCAGAACATCCCGGCGACACTGATTGAACCCGGCCCTGCTGGGGTGAGAGGTAATCACGATTGTGCTGCTTATATTTGACTGGTTGTAAATGAAAGATGTGCCATTTTTTTAATTCTTTATTTTAGAGGTTTTTAGGAAAGATGTACCACCATGGCTCTACTTATCTTTTTTTACAATTTGTAACTTTTGGGATAATGTTGTCAAAGGGTTCTCATTCCAGGGAAAAGGGAGATGTCACCACAAAGACTGCTCAAAGCCCAAACAATAAGTGGTTTGAATTGGGAACAGCTTTTATTACGGACTTCCGGAGCGACGCCGGTGATGTAGTGGCAAGCGTGATTACCTCTCGCCCCAGCATGCCTGGGTTCAATCCCAGTTGGCACCGTCGGGATGTTCTGAGGCATAACATTTCTGAACACGCCTTCCTTCGTGGAAAGTAAAGCCGTTGGTCACCGGTTCATGAGTTGATGGGTCGATAGGTAAGATCCAGGTGTTGGAGCTGCCTCCCTGGCGTCGGTAGCATTGGTGCTCAGTACAGAAAACAAGATCGACGGAAAAAAAATGACGGACTTTTGCCATTTTGCTACCCTAAAACTGGCCTATCCTGCCTTATTATTTCGTGTTCTAATGTTACTGCTCATGACCATTTTTCTTCCGATGCACCCATCTCCTGCTTCATTTACTGCGAAAAGCGTACACACAAAACAAACATCCTCTGCATATGTTTCAAACAACAAATATAATGACAGTTCTTACAATGGACTGCAGCATACAAGCAAGTTTTCCAGAATGTATATTGTGAAATAAAATCTTCGAGATGATTTTCTATGCGCAATGACTTTTGGAAAACAAACGTTGTTCGAAAATTAATCTAACTTTAAAAATACAAAATAATTTTAAAAACCTTCCGGCGACCACATTCAGGATCTGTTCATGCGGTCGAACATTGTAAATTCTGCATACTTTTTATGCAAATCTGTAATAGAATCTAACATTTCCTGATTGGGTGTACCAATAGTGTGGTTCAATATTTTGATTATTTCGATTTGTCCATGTTCAACCGATTAAAAATCAGGTCCTGATAATTCTCTAAACATTTTAGCTCATTTGCATGCGAACTACTGTGGCATTATATTTGCATATAATTTTTATTCGTAAATCTATACCTTTTTTTACCTAAGCAAAAAAAAACACCTTTTCCATATTATGTCGTGTAAGTGTAAAACACTTTTTCCATATTATATTATTTCCATATGTCGGTGTGTACAACAACGCCAAGAACTTCCCTCAACGGTGCTTGCATGAACGCTTCCGTTCCAAGCTGCTTGACCATGGATGCCACGGTTCACGCTGATGGCACACGAGAACTGTTCGCTCACCAGTGCTCACACAGTGACCGGTTATGAATTCCCGTTCCGTAGCTGGAAATGCTGTACTTCGGCTTAAGAGGATATGAAACATCGGCTGCGACAAAATCTGAGGCGACACTAGAAACTTCGAGTGTCGGTGAGAACCTCTCGGCCGGCCTGCCTGGCCGTCTGTTTCACGAGTTTTTTCGATGCTGTGCTGTCACGAAACTGCAATGGAAAGAAGAAAAAACTCCGATTTTGTCTTTCTTATGGCACTGGCCATATCCAATGGCTGTGACGGCTCGATCAACCCTCTGTATATGAAGGCACGTAATGCGCTTGCTTTGTTGAACGTTTCTGACGTAATGCGCTCATCCTTCTTCGTTAGTTCGTTGCGTTCCGTTTCCCATACAAACTTTAAAATTATCCCTCAAATCCAGATCATAACCAAATTCCTTAACAGTTGTTGGGGACTTCAAGTCAGAGCAAAAGAGCTGCTTGAAAGTTGACTCACCCTAAATTATTATGCTTGCACTTATGCTTCGATCAACTCATGGTATAAATACATCTATGAGTGAATCACGTAGTTTTTACGATAAAAATGCGACAATGCTTGACCATCATTAAGATTTATTTTCCAAAAAAAATGTAAGACTTTTTCAAACGAGACTTCTACGTAGATATTAGACATAAGAGAATAAAACAATAAGAAGCATCCAAAAACTGAAACAAAAGCATTTTTAGCTAAATAATACATGTATATAAAACACGAAAGGTTTCGGGTGCATTCGAATAGCAGATGTGGTTACCAAGTCTGAAATTAAAGCTGAAAAGCATAAGTCGCAGGTACATTCAGGCTCTTTTAATAACATTATGATATCTTTCAGTCTTTTACAAATTCAGCCTGAAAATAACTTGTTTTTAATTTTATAAGTAAAACTAATCAGTGTAAAACAACAAATTGGCTTTATTACTTTATCTACAATGATATACAAAGTTGTTTAAAATTTGTTTGTTTTATGTTATAATTAAAAAATAGCTAGGAAAATTCTCTAAATGGCGGTTGTGTTGTGAATGTTGCGTTGTATTTGTGAAATGCCCTATCATAAGCACTCCGTTTGTCTTATTGCAGTGGGCGATACAGAGGATTATTGCAGTGTAATTTTGTATTTGAAATATGAGCTTTTAGAATGTCTTTTCTAGAGAACCTTTTGCCACATTTGAAACAGCCAAACTGTTTTGCCACGCCACATTCGTATTTCATATGCCTGTCCAATGTGTAGGACAGTGAGTAAGCACGTGGACACCGAGGACATTTGAATGCCGGCGGCGCAGTGACTGAAGATGAATTGGAGCAAATTGATGCCGGTACATTGTTCGTAGCTGCCACCACAGCTGCTGCATTCTGCAAAGTAGTTGTTAACAACCGGTGAGTACTTCTAGGACATACGCTACCGAATCCGCAAACCGGCGACATCATACATGCCGCTGCAAATAAAACGATGAAGGGAGCAGTTGTTAAAATGGGCATTACCTCAGAAATACTGTTAGTTTTTTTTCTAAGCGTTTTTCTGCTTAGCTCGGAATATTTCCCTGCATAACATCAACACAAAAGCAAGCTAAAACACATTGAAAATCTACGCCCTTAACTTTAAGATGCAGATGAAGCTAGTGAACATTATAGCGGTAAGCTCCAACTAGTGCTATGATCGAATTCCCAATCAAATTTGTCTTGACGTACTGGTGTCCACATCGAAGTCAGCCAATCCAATTATCGAGAAACCTTTGGATAAAATTCCATACAGGGTTAAATATTAATAATTAATGCCAGTTGGAGCTTACAACGCTGAAGATTCTGGGAATCGATTTTTTTTTTCAAAATCTTGCTATGAAGGCGCTTTTACATCTAAATAAATACAAGGTATAGTTTAAGTGTCCCACAAAGCGAATTTAGGTTTTTTAATGGTAACCCTAATAAAAATAACCATAAAAGAGAGCTTAACGACGTGTTCTGGGTATCATCCAAACCATTTGTGGGATAGTTTACCCATCCGGGATACAGCTCGTTTATGGTATTTGTTTATTAGGGAACGTTTTGGTGTAGTTCAGAGAAATGGCGTGAGTTTTTTTTTTCGAGAGGAAAATTGATTACGATATCAGGCGTAACATTTGATAATGGCACAAAAGCTTTTGTAAACAAACTTTGTAAGGTCCTTTGCGCGTGAACCAAAGTACACCCACGCAAACCAATACCCCTTTCGGAAAGGTGAGAGTTGATCCTACCCGATGATGTTGTTGGTTTGCGTGGGCGTACTTCGGTTCGCGTGCAAAGGGCCTACAAAGTTTGTTTACGAAAGCTTTTGTGCCGTTATCAAATGTTACGTCTGATATGTAAGTACTTAATAGAATTGATAGCCATTATAAGGGTCTTATTCTACGGCGACCTACCAATTTGAATAAAAAAAAACAATGTTGTAAAATGTTATCCTACTTAATTTATTTTTCTTTTAAATCTCGATTGAAAGCGAAAAAAAAATGAAAGCAAAAAAAATAAAACTGATATACAAAGAACTGCCGGGATTAAAAAAAATACCGGTAAACGGTGTTGGTGTTGTAGATTTGTGCGATATTTTCCCTACGACACTGAACTGAAATGACAGCTACGGTGGCAGCAATGATTGCAGAGAAGAAACAGTGCTATTTTCCTTTTGCCATTCTTGTAACGCATATCAATTAATATAGACGTAGAAGGTATTCGTTGTTCACTGTTCACGTTTACGCGTAATCCGAAGTGTCCCTAATAGTTCTTTCGGTCTTCCGGTGTCTGCTGCATAACCTGGGAAGTGAGTCCGTGATCGTGACCCTGCTAGATTCAATAGGTTATGGGCCCAGTCAGTGAAAGTGAACAGTACATTTTTTTTTCGAGCGTGTTTCGGTTTTTTCGTTCTCGGCTATTGTTTTTGGCAAGTCGGTGCCTATTCGAAGCGAGAACGGCAGTAAGCTTCACGAAGCGAGTGTAGTGGTAGACGAGCCGATAGAGAATCTGCTCACTGGTATGTGTCTGACAGATTTGTAGTTGACTTGAAGTTGAGTCGTCGTTGAAAGTGGCCATGGTGTACAGAAGTCTCCCGGGATCCTACAGTGGTTTGGTTACGGCCATCGAGAGCCGGCCGGATGCTGACCAAACTATGGAGTTGGTCAAGCAGAAGCTGTTGGACGAGCACCAACGTCGAGTTGAACGTTCTGGTGATTCGGGGGAGAAGGCGATGAAAATGCATGGTAAGAAGCAGAATTCGGAGCAGAAAGAGAAGATCTGTTTCAATTGTCGGAAGCCCGGACATTTCCGACCGAATTGTCGTTTACTGCAGCAGCAGCAGAAGAAGAATAGTGACGGAGAAGCTAGTGGAAGTAAGCAGGGCGGAACAAAGGTGAAGCAAGCTACTGAAACTGAAAACCCGATGTGTTTCGTCTTCGGTGGCATTCGGCGGAAAGGCCGTTGGTATGTGACCACATGACCAACGATGAGTCGTTCTTCCGCAAGCTGGACGATAGTGTGAAGATCGAGGTAGTTTTGGGGGACGGATCTACCACCAAATCTGTTGGTATTGGTGAAGGTTATGTGTAGTGCCTTGGCGTCGACGGAAAGGCGCACGATGTTCTTATACATGAGGTCCTGTTCATTCCGAACTTGGATAGCGGATTACTCTCCGTTCGAAAGCTGACGCAGAAAGGTCTCGCAGTAAGTTTTGGTGCGTCAAAGTGTGAAATTTTTGATCAGCAAGGAAAGGTAGCAGCTCTAGCAGATTTGTGTGGCAACATGTATGTTTTGCGATTGGCAGAAGAAGCAAAAGTTAGCAGTGAGGTGAAGCATTTGTTGAACTGCCAACACACCTGGCACCGGCGATTCGGGCATCGCGACCCAGCGGTGTTAGAACGCATCAAGGCAGAGAGTCTCGGTGATGGATTCATTGTGCAGGATTGTGGAATTAGGCTAGGTTGCGAACACTGCCTTCAAGGTAAGCTGTCTAGAATTTCCTTTCCTAAAGCGACACAGAGTAGAGCTAAGCGTATCCTTGATTTGGTCCATACAGACGTGTGTGGCCCGGTGGTCAACGTAACCCCTGGAGGATGCCGTTAGTTACCTTATGACACTAATTGATGATTTTAGTCGGTATACGGTAGTCTGTCTGCTGCGTCAAAAGTCCGAAGCGGTACGTGGCCCATGTGAAGAATCGTTTTGAAAGGGCACCCTGCGTCATCCATTTCCGAAGGGGGAGGCGAATATGCAAATCAAGAACTGAAGGAGTTTTACGAGCTGGAGGGGATCCAATCCCAGTTCACGACGGCGTACTCCCCGCAACAAAATGGTGTTGCGGAACGCAAAAATCGAACTCTTCAGGAAATGGCCACTTGCATGCTGCTGAACGCTGGTCTTCCCAAGAAGTATTGGGGCGAGGCAATCATGACAGCGACATACATCCAAAATAGATTGCCCTTGCGTTCTGTGGACGCAACACCCTTCGAAAAGTCGTTCGGTGAAAAACGTTCACTGAAACATCTTTGAGTTTTTGGTAATGCCTACGTTCACATTCCGGATGTGAAGCTTGATGGCAAAGCCCAGAAGATAATTTTCGTGGGTTATTGCGATGACCTAAAGGGTTATAGGTTCCTGGATCCGGTAATCGATAGAATCACCCGGGATGCCCAGTTTATTAATTTGAAGAACGGATCGTTGATGCTGGATGGTCCTTGCGAAAAGGATGAAAAGCTCCTGATTGATGCAGTGCCGATAAAGATTGAGGAGGAAGCAACGGGTGGTCAAGAACTGGCTACAGAGAAGCCATCGGGCGGTCAGCGAAAACCGATTCAGGAGGAGCAAGGTAGTTCGGAAGAAAAAGAATTCTACGGCTGGGAAGAACATGGTGAAGAAGTCAATCATCACGATGGAGAGCTATGTTAGATTCGCAGTACTAGAGGAGCGGTCATAGTGGTAAGCGGCCATGATAGACGAATATGATTCGTTGCTGAAAAATGGAACGTGGTCGTTGGTAGAGCTGCCAGCCGGTCGTTTACCCATTGGCTGTAAATGGGTTTACAAACGGAAGGAGGATGCGGATGGTAACGTGGCCAGGTTTAAAGCCCGACTCGTTGCACAAGGCTATTCGCAACGATATGCTAATGATGGACCAGAAGACGTTCATAAAGAAGATCGCAAGTCGCTTAGGCCTCGCAGACGCAAAAGGATCGAACGTGCCGCTCGATCCTGGGTACTACGCAGGTAAAAGAACGTAAGAATTCCATAAGAAACACTTATGAATTTTAGCCATAAGAAATGAGTATGAATTTCATTGATTTGCCTTATGAAAAATAATGCTGACAAAAAAATAATAAATAGGAGCAGACTGGAACCGGAAAATGGACGTTGAGGTTAGGGGGCCACTCGTGTTTACCACTCGTCTTTCAACGCTTAGGAAAATGAAATGGTTAAAGGCGTATAAGAGCTACCTTATGTTACCCGAAAATCATTCATAAGTCACGCTTATGAAATTCATGTATGTTGTTCGTAAGTCGAGCCTTATGAAATTCTTACACTCAAAGAAAATCAATTATTTTGTTCATAAGAATAGACTTATACTTCTCATTACCTTATACTAAATGTTATTCATTATTTCACTCACATTAAATTCATGCAGGCACACATAGTAACCAAGAGATATTTTATTGAAAAGAATTAATCATATGTTATGACCAAAAACTATAAATATTCACTTATACTTTTTACATAGCACTGCTTTGAAAAATAACAGTTGTTTTTGACTGAATCGGAAAAGGATGTCAACTACGTGAGTAGAAAATTTACAGCTTATATAATAATCATCATTCCATTAATAGTTTTAAAATCATCAACGCGAGATACTCGGTACGACAGGTGCTCTCGGTATGCAGAAGGATCAACGGCATGAGGACAATTTCGGATCCCAATCATAAAGCAGTGCGAAATTCATCTTCAGTTGCACACTATACTTTCCAGATCAATGCTCGAAAGCTCGGTGCTGTAAATAATTCGGGTTCCAGTATGCACGATGCACGATGCACGCGATGATGCATGAAGTTTTATACCACTCATATATCTATCATTATTCATAAAAAAATCTATTCACACCAATTCGTTTTTTTTTGCTTTTTTCTAATGAAATATAAAAGTAAACAATATTGAAAAAGGACTTCATCAATACTATATCGAATTCAATGATTCTTATGTTTCAAAGTTCATAAAAAGTATAAGTCAGCCTTATACTTTTCATTCAAGCACGATTCATTGCATCCATAAGACTTATACATATGTTTAATTACTTATCCTTATACTTTTTATGAGCGGATGGCAATGGCAAAAATCTATGTGGTTTGCTTAATACATTCAATATGAATAATTCTTTTCGTGTAGGTCTATTTGCCTCAGTGTACAAAAACCTTGTTGGAAGCAAGAATCTGCCGGATAATCAAGATTATCACAGCCTAGTTGGAGCACTTTTGTACGTGGTAGTAAATACATGACCTGATGTGGCCGCCAGCGTTTCGATCCTGAGTCGAAAGGTTAGTGAGCCAACCGAGGCTGATTGGGTTGAACTAAAGAGAGTGGTGAAGTACCTGCTTAAGACGAGTGATTATAAGTTGGTGCTAAAGGCAAACAGGATGAAACCTTTGGAGTTGTACGGCTACAGCGATGCTGATTGGAGCGGAGATGTCTCTGACCGGAAGTCGAATACCGGTTATCTATTCAGGTTAGGCGATTCAACGATCTGCTTGGCTAGCCGAAAGCAAACCAGTGTCTCTCTTTCAAGCATGGAAGCAGAGTACACTGCTCTCTCTGGAGCGTGTAAGGAGTTAATTTGGATTCGTCGGCTGCTGGAGGATTTGAACTGCAAACAAGAGGGACCGACGGTAATGTTCGAGGACAACAGGAGCTGCATAAACTTCGTGGAAGTGGAACGACTGTCGAGAAGGTCGAAACATATCGCATGCTTTTCACAAAGGAACTGGTACTGCGCGTCGGAGGAAATGTTGGCAGATGTGCTGACGAAGCCCCATCAAGCAGAAATAGTTTTCGGAAGCCATGGGTTTGGTTGGCGAAGGCGTTTCCAAATAAAAATCTTAAAAATATCGAGGAGGAGTGTTGGTGTTGTAGATTGTGCGATATTTTCCCTACGACACTGAACTGAAATGACAGCTACGGTTGTCAGCACTGATTGCAGAAACCGACGCCAGGGAGGCAGCTCCCACACCTGGACCCTACCTATCGACCCATCAACTCATGAATCGGGGACCAACGGCTTTACTTCCCTTCCGAAGGAAGGCGTGATCAGAGATGTTATGCCTCAGAACATCCCGGCGGCACCGACTGGGATTGAACTGGGGTGAGAGGTTATCACGCTTACCACTACACCACCGGCGCCGCTATTTTGCCATTCTTGTAACGCATATCCATTAATATAGACGTAAAAAGTATTCGTTGTTCACTGTTCACGTTTACGCGTAATCCGATGTGTCCCTTATAGTTCTTTCGGTCTTCCGGTGTCTGCTACATAACCTGGGAAGTGAGTCCGTGATCGTGGCTCTGCTAGATTCAATAAACGGTAAGCATTTTTTTTCCGAAGGTTTGGTAAAATTTGACAGTTGTGGTAAATTTTGTGTTGCCGATCTCACGGCCAGAGTTGGTAACGGTCAGTTTGGTCAGTGACGTTTGACGAAAACCAAAAATAAATTGTCGCGGTACAAAAACCATCATTTCCATACATCCTTCGTCATTGACGAAGAGAAGCCGACAGTTATCCCTTTGAACAAATCCTATCGCATCTTTTACCTTCACTTCTCTTTTTTATATCATTATTGGACAAAAAAAAAACAAATACCGTCGAACGTACATGTGAGCAGACTAGTAACCACACTATGAGCGCTTCTTGTTTTCCTGTAGCCATCCCGTTCTCCTAAGCGTTGATAGACCAGTGGCAAAGAAACAAGCCTGTAAATCTCAACGTTGGTAGTTTGAATCCGTTAGTACCCATTTTATGTTTTTTTGTGTTGCTTCCAACGATCATCATTTTTTTGTCAAACAATACGGAACGACTGACTAACTGACTGGCAGTTTTCAATCCTCTCCGAGTAACCAATAGATCTAAGAGATAGAGAACGTACTGAGCTTTTTTTTCACGACGTAAATAAAAGAGGACTGTCTTCATACGGAATTTGTCATGCACTGCTTGGAGTGCGACGAAGATAGTAATAAAATATTTTTTCATCACTGACTTTGCTCTCTCTACGTTGATGCAAGACAGCCCGCTCACGGCAATTGAATGTTTTACCGAAATGTTTGCCGATGGGCAAAATATGTACTGTATAACACACACTTTTGAACGGCGCCGGTGGTGTAGTGGTAAGTGTGATTACCTCTCACCCCAGCAGGCCTGGGTTCAATCCCAGTCGGCGCCGCCGGGATGTTCTGAGGCATAACATCTCTGATCACGCCTTCCTTCGGATGGGAAGTAAAGCCGTTGGTCCCCGGTTCATAAGTTGATGGGTCGATAGGTAGTAGGGTCCTCCAGGTGTGGGAGCTGCCTTCCTGGCACGTCGGTAGCATTGGTGCTCAGCACGGAAAACAAGATCGACGGAAAAAACAAACCAAAGGAAAAAAAAAAACACACACACACACTTTTAAATCAAAATGATTGTCATTTTAATTGGCACCACTGTTTTCGTCAATTGTATTTGATTAGTTTTGCCTTTGGTAGCAAATGTCAAAAACACACAATGCAAACATTACTCGCGGAGATAGTAAGTCATTTTCATTTTATGATGTACAAGAGGGGGAGGGGGGGTCAGACGCCATGTCACCGATGTGAATATTCACACCATCCATAATACACCAGGGAATGGGGAGAGGAGTGAGCAACACAGCATCTTTACCCATGGGGGTTAAAAAAGTCCTGCGAGGTACACTTATGGTGAACCAGCTGATCAGGGATTGTAGAAAGGAAAAGGGTTGGGTAGGTTTAAAATGCAGATTTAGATGCCGTCGCGATAGAATGCGCATGTTTAAATAACGTTGATCTAGGTACCTATCGTATAAATTTACATATAAACTAGTTATAATTAGGTCCATTAACAATACACTCGTTCCGAGAAGGGGGTCGTGGTACCACTCATGCTGTATAGTAATCTTCTTCTTCTTCCGGTTCGCTCACCACCCGAAATGAACGCTCGGTGCGATTAGTAATATCAAATAGCGTTACATGCAAACGAAAAAGAGATGCAACCAGGATTAGTATTTTAAAGTAATAGTTTCATCTGAATACCCAACTAACCATATCTCAGTGACATTGTCTCACTCTGAACCTACATTTAAAGTTATTTTGTGATTATATGGTTACTTTGGTACTCACATGAAATGTTGTGCAGTACCACAAGTTCAACAACGCCCAACTATGGCCAGCTCAATGTTAATACCATTTACTCTTTGTATCAGCGTACACCAACATGATAATCTACTAAGAAACACCTAAGAATGTATAGAGATAAAGCTCAAAAATACAGTTTTAACTGATGGTACTTTATAAACATTAAACTGTCCAATATTGGACCCTGCCAACATACGGCACCTGCACGGTAATGTGGGCCGTCAGAATGGTTCATCGGTTGCGAAGTGAAGTGCTTCTCAAACTGAAGCGATACATTTCTCAATTTTCTAACGTAAACATAATATTATCTTTGCCCATTTGCCCTTACACGCCCGAAACCCATCCACCACACAACATCAAATAAAAATGTTTCTGTATGGCAAACAATTTCAGACATAAACGAGAATATGGGTGTATATTTACACTGTAACAACTACGGGTAATCATCGAAAGTACTTGCATTTTACTCAGGCACTTTTGAGCAAACTGCAATCACTCTCTCATACTCGAAATGTGCCACAACCAAATTGGCACAACGACACCCTATATGCTATTTGACCAAAGCGCAGGGTACTCGCGAAGATGGTAAGTTAACAACAAATTAATTTTAAGAGCAAGAAAGCGATAATTCTCCATTTCCACCCGAAATAATTTGCATTTTAGTATTGAAATTGTTTCTGTATTCAATTATAGCGTATTATTCAGATAAGTTATACTACAAAACATTGTCAAATTTATCAAATTGATTGCTCAATGTTACTTCTACTACAAGCCTTGTAATGTTGGTCAATATCACTTGGACACATGTGATCTGGGTAGTAATATGATATATGTTCTATGGTCAAATTCTGAATAACATATAACAAGGCGTGCAGTATGAACAAGGCAATATAATATTTAAATCCATGTTCAGCAAACATGAAATCCAAGGATAAATTAGTTGAATTTGAAGTGATCGATTTTTAATATCAGTATGGAGCAATTCCCTACGAATTCGCAAATCGGTTTATTTTTGTATTTTTTTATTAGGTTGAAATTTTGCAGAAAAGTTCCTTACGACCGACTGAAATTTTACTTGAAAACTGTTTGCCCGATCGGTTTGGTGTCTTCGGCAATATTGCAGACAATGGATGCGACTATTTGAAAAAAACGATGCACTCTAAAAAAATTACCCAACTTTCTTTTTTTTTTTTTATTTCAAATAAATTCTTAAAAACAATTTTTCTTAAAAAAGGATTTTTGATTTTTTTTTATTTGTTGATATGTTTTAGGGAACAAAAAATGCCATCTATTCAACTATAGGTCAAGATGGAGAAATGATGGACAAAAAAGTTATGATTTAAAAAAAAAAAACTCAAGTTTTTGGAAAAATATCCAAAACTTGGTCCAATTACTGCTTCGACTTTATATAATGAAAGTACACCAAATTTACATGGGGCCTCCCTTAACTCAGTCGGTAAAGGCGCAGCTACACAGCAAGACCATGCTGGAGGTGGCTGGGTTCAATTCCCGGTCCGGTCTAGGAACTTTTCGGGTTGGAAAATTTCTCGACTTCCCTGGGCATAGAAGTATGATTGGACTTGCCACACAATTATACCAATGCAAAATGGTACAGGCATCGAAAGCTCTCAATTAATAACTGAGGAAATGCATCTAGAACACTAAGTTGAGAGCACGCAATAAGCTAATATGCGATATGCAATAAGCTTGAAATGCGAAGAAGAAGATACCAAATTTACAATGAAAAAGCACCTGGGTAAAATTTTGTTAAGTCACACCGTTTTCGAGATGTAGCGGTTTGAAAGTAGATATTTTTAATTTTTCTGTGTGTGTGTGTATGTGTATGTGTGTGTGTGTATGTGTATGTGTGTGTGTGTATGTGTGTGTATGTGTGTGTGTGTGTGTATGTGTGTATGTGTATGTGTGTATGTGTATGTGTGTATGTGTATATGTGTATATGTGTATCTGTGTATCTGTGTATGTGTATCTGTGAATCTGTGTATGTGTATCTGTGTGTGTGTATCTGTGTATGTGGATCTGTGTATGTGTATCTGTGTATGTGTATCTATGTATGTGTGTGTGTATGTGTGTGTGTATGTGTGTCTGTCTGTGTGTGTGTGTGTGTCTGTGTGTGTGTGTGTGTGTGTATGTATGTGTGTGTGTGTCTGTGTGTGTGTGTGTGTGGCTGTGTCTCTGTGTGTGTGTGTGTGTGTGTGGATGTGTCTCTGTGTGTGTGTGTGTGTGTGTGTGTGTGTGTGTGTGTGTGTGTGTCTGAGTGTCTGTGTGTCTGAGTGTCTGAGTGTCTGTGTGTCTGAGTGTCTGTGTGTCTGAGTGTCTGTGTGTCTGAGTGTCTGAGTGTCTGTGTGTCTGTGTCTCTGTCTGTCTGTGTGTGTGTGTGTGTGTGTGTGTGTGTGTGCGTGTGTGTGTGTGTGCGTGTGTGTGTGTGTGCGTGTGTGTGTGTGTGTCTGTGTCTCTGTGTGTGTGTGTGTCTGTGTCTCTGTGTGTGTGTGTGTCTGTGTCTCTCTGTGTGTGTGTATGTGTGTGTGTCTGTCTCTGTGTGTGTGTCTGTGTCTCTGTGTGTGTGTGTGTCTGTCTCTGTGTGTGTGTCTGTGTCTGTGTGTGTGTGTGTCTCTCTGTGTGTGTGTGTCTGTGTCTCTCTGTGTGTGTGTGTCTGTGTCTCTGTGTGTGTGTGTGTCTGTGTCTCTGTGTGTGTGTGTGTGTGTCTCTCTGTGTGTGTGTGTGTGTGTCTCTCTGTGTGTGTGTGTGTGTGTCTCTCTGTGTGTGTGTGTCTGTGTCTCTGTGTGTGTGTGTGTCTGAGGCTCTGTGTGTGTGTCTGTGTCTGTGTGTGTGTGTGTCTGTGTGTGTGTCTGTGTGTGTGTGTGTGTGTCTGTGTCTCTGTGTGTGTGTGTGTGTGTTTGTGTCTCTGTGTGTGTGTGTGTCTGTGTCTCTGTGTGTGTGTGTGTCTGAGGCTCTGTGTGTGTGTCTGTGTCTCTGTGTGTGTGTGTCTGTGTCTCTGTGTGTGTGTGTGTCTGTGTCTGTGTGTGTGTCTGTGTCTCTGTGTGTGTGTGTGTCTGTGTCTCTGTGTGTGTGTGTCTGTGTCTCTGTGTGTGTGTGTGTCTGTGTCTCTGTGTGTGTGTGTGTGTCTGTGTCTCTGTGTGTGTGTCTGTGTCTCTGTGTGTGTGTCTCTCTGTGTGTGTGTGTCTGTGTCTCTGTGTGTGTGTGTGTGTGTGTGTCTGTGTCTCTGTGTGTGTGTGTGTCTGTGTCTCTGTGTGTGTGTGTCTGTGTCGCTGTGTGTGTGTGTGTCTGAGGCTCTGTGTGTGTGTCTGTGTCTCTGTGTGTGTGTGTCTGTGTCTCTGTGTGTGTGTGTGTATGTGTGTGTGTCTGTGTCTCAACTATAGGTCAAGATGGAGAAATGATGGACAAAAAAGTTATGATTTAAAAAAAAAAAACTCAAGTTTTTGGAAAAATATCCAAAACTTGGTCCAATTACTGCTTCGACTTTATATAATGAAAGTACACCAAATTTACATGGGGCCTCCCTTAACTCAGTCGGTAAAGGCGCAGCTACACAGCAAGACCATGCTGGAGGTGGCTGGGTTCAATTCCCGGTCCGGTCTAGGAACTTTTCGGGTTGGAAAATTTCTCGACTTCCCTGGGCATAGAAGTATGATTGGACTTGCCACACAATTATACCAATGCAAAATGGTACAGGCATCGAAAGCTCTCAATTAATAACTGAGGAAATGCATCTAGAACACTAAGTTGAGAGCACGCAATAAGCTAATATGCGATATGCAATAAGCTTGAAATGCGAAGAAGAAGATACCAAATTTACAATGAAAAAGCACCTGGGTAAAATTTTGTTAAGTCACACCGTTTTCGAGATGTAGCGGTTTGAAAGTAGATATTTTTAATTTTTCTGTGTGTGTGTGTATGTGTATGTGTGTGTGTGTATGTGTATGTGTGTGTGTGTATGTGTGTGTATGTGTGTGTGTGTGTGTATGTGTGTATGTGTATGTGTGTATGTGTATGTGTGTATGTGTATATGTGTATATGTGTATCTGTGTATCTGTGTATGTGTATCTGTGAATCTGTGTATGTGTATCTGTGTGTGTGTATCTGTGTATGTGGATCTGTGTATGTGTATCTGTGTATGTGTATCTATGTATGTGTGTGTGTATGTGTGTGTGTATGTGTGTCTGTCTGTGTGTGTGTGTGTGTCTGTGTGTGTGTGTGTGTGTGTATGTATGTGTGTGTGTGTCTGTGTGTGTGTGTGTGTGGCTGT